>NC_142029.1:58368141-58400641 GCF_982192425.1 Myodes glareolus | reverse complement strand
GCTCCCACATAAAAATCCCAGGAGTGTTGGCCGATGTCTGTAACTCCAGTGTGGGAGAGGGAGGGAGGAGACAGGTGGATCCCACTCAGCCTTTTTTAGTCAATGAGGTCCAGGTTCTGTGAAAGAACTTATTTCAAAAAAAAAAAAAAGCATTGGAAAACAACCAAGAAAGGCTTGAATTCACACACATGCGCAGTCACCCACAATCATGCACACACAGACATGTACGTACATACACTGCATGCACATACACACACATACACATACAGCGTGGCTCACACAATGAAAGACTGAATGACCCCATTGTGCTGGTTTAAAGGGGTAAACGTGAAGAGAACCAATAGCTTCTCAGTCCAAGAAACTGAAAGTCTCCAAGCAAGAGGATCCAAGAACGCAGCCTAGGTCCAAGCCTGAAGGCCTGCAAGCCCCCTGGAGAGAGACTTCCACAAATCCACATTCAAAGACTGAAGAATCGGGGCTGGAGAGATGGTTCATAGGTTCAGAGCACTAGCTAGTCTTCCAGAGAACCTGAATTCCATTCCCAGCACCCACATGGCGGTTCACAAGCACCTATAATTCCAGTTCCACGGGATCTGACTCCCTCTGATGGCCTGTGTGGGCACAAGACATACATGCAGAAAAAAAAAATACTTGTATAATAAAACACTAAATCAATCATAAAGTTTAAAAACAAACAAACAAAAAAGCTGAAGAAGCTGATGTCCACTGACCATGGCCAAATAAAAAGTACCCATTCAAGAATGAATCTCATCTGTAGCAAGCGTTCCCCTTTCCCACTTTCTGCTTCATCCAGAACCCTGATTATTTACTGGTGTTCCCCACATTTGGGATGGTTCTTCACCCATCAGTTCTGGGCTCCACATGCCAGCCATCTCTGGAAACACCCTCCCAGACACTCCCAGAAGTGTCTTCCCAATTTCCCAGGTGACTCTCAATCCAGTCTAGTTGAAACCAAGGTTACCCATCACAGGGCAGCCCCCCGAAACTTCTCTAGATCTGAAATGCACTGAGTTGCTCAAAACTTCACAACTTGGCTTAGCAAGATGTGGTCAAGGCCCTTGCCACTAAGACTGGTGACCTGCGTTTGATCACTGAGACCCGCTTGGCTGGAAGCAGAAAAGCAGCTCCTGCAGCTTCCCTCTGACGTCCACCCACATGCCATGGACACATACAGATGAAAATAAGTTGTAAAAATGTTTACGTTCTCCATGCGTTCACCCATCTCTGTCATAGGAGGAAAGCTGGGGATATTGCTTGAAAGACAGAGCCTCAGGTAGCAGCTCACCCGGTGACATTGCTGTCCAGTGGCAAGAAGCCTGTTCTCAGGTATCACAAATATCTCAGTCCTCTGGAGACAGAGTGGTCAATTCACGCAGGCCCTGCAACTTCCATTGCTTGTTAACTTTCATCTCAATGTTTAAATTTAATGGACTCCCGGAGTCTGGAAATCAGAACCCTCTGTGGGTTTAAGTTTAAGGCTTCCTGGCAGAAGACGAATCTTTGGGCTCAGTGGCAATTTTAAAAAGAAGTTTAATTGAAGTCTGAAGTGTTGCACAAATGGAAGATATAAGTTTTAATTGAAAAATAATTATAACCACTTAATCATTTTTAAATGAGGGCTGTAATTGCAGTCAGTGCACAATAGCCACATACAGACAGTGAGATTCCCGCAATAAAGCAGGGATGGTACAGCTTGATTTGCTAATAGCACTTCCACTTCTCCTCCCTTTTGTCTCAAAGATTAATTCAGGCAAGGGCTATTAGTGCTGTTAATTGGTTCTGCAATTTAGACCTTGTGTCTGTGAATGAATGACTGATGCAGTCGCTCAGCCAATAAATGGGAGCACTTCGTCAATGCTCCCCATTGTCCAGCAGGGCATCGTCTTGGCTGCCCAGCCTCCCTCCCACCAGCCACTGGGGACAATAGGCCCAGGGCCTCTTCTAGGTCACAGCTTCAGAAAGGCCTGTGGTCAGGCAACACGATGCCTTTGAAATGAATCTGACTTATTAGATCTAATGGATATTCAACTAGCCTTCTTTCCTGCTCACCAGTGGAAGGTTTTTTTTTGAACCCTCCCCTCACTTTATTAAGAGGCTATGAAAAAAGAGGGGGTCCAGCTATTATGAAGCTTGGCAAAAGAAAGTAACATTGGCTGGAAGATAAATAGACCCCAGAGCTCAGGGTGAAAACCCCTTCTTCAATTGTTGCAGTGCCTTCTTGGCATGGGCATCATACCCAGGGAGGCTTTGGAGACTTATCAGGCCCAATGGGAAACCATATGGATTGTATTCCCCTCAAGGACTTGGGAGATAAGTGTGTGCTGAAACATCACCAAAGACGAGTCCTGATTGACGACCATAGTCACCAGCCATCGTTCCCTGGCTGTCACCACTCAGGGAAGGTACATGTTACCACAAGAAAGTCCCTTCTCTACAACTGCAAACCTCTTAACTGCCACAGGCACTCAGGTTGAAACTTTGCTGAGCTTAGATGCTAAGAGTCAACTACTTGAGATCTGTGTTGCCCTCTGGGAACAGCCTTAATCCAGGAAAAGCCAGAGGATACAGTGTGCCGTGCTCCAAATCCAGGGAGGGAGATGAGGATGCGAAGGGCCTCTGAGCCCAGTTGACTCCAGACATGGAAATGCGGACGTCCCTCGAATGCTTTGCAGACTGTATATGGGGTCACACATTTGGGTCTTTGCCCGGGAGGTGGGAGGGCCGTACTCAGCTTGGTTCCCATTCACAAATTGACTTCTCTTTTCAAAACAAGAGTTGAAGAACCTCTTCTGTACTGACAAGAAAAATTACACCATAGAGAAGCTCCACCACTCCAAGGAGAGTAAGAACCAATGACTAGGCAAAGGTCTCCAGCCATGAACTCCAAGGCAAGAGAGAATAACTGTATGTTTAGTAAATGAAAATAAGGTCGACTCTGCTCACTCTGTGACAGAACCTGGAACGTCCCTGGTTCTCTTGAAGGGTGAAGAAAATAGACAAGCATCAGGCATGCATTGTCCACGGAGAAATTAAAGGCAATAATCATATTCATGTATAGTTATTATTGTGTGGTCTTTCCATTGCTGGCAATGATAAATATTCCTCCTTAAAGCATCTTTAGTGGTTTCAATGTCTAAATAAGTTTTGCAATTGACCTCAAGTATCAATGATACATATGTAAGTTTCAAATTGGCATTGTGAAGTTAATTAAGAGTATTCCCAGTTGACCCAAGGCACACAAGTATAACTGGACACATTTGTTTCGGGGGTACATGCTAAGGGGTCAGGGGTCACATGTGTTTGCTTTGGGCACAGTTAAATATGCTTGTTCCCACGTCAGCCGGAGGTGGGAAGAGCAGCAATGGTGTTGTCATTGTTACATGAGAAGGCTACAATCCTGTTACGTTATGAAAGCACATGAAGATTTTCTTGTCTTTAAAATTGAAAGAATGCAAACTTCACTGTAATAGTTCACATTTAAAGATATTGGGGCCAGAGAGATGACTCAGAGGTAAGAGCCTTGGCTGTTCTGCAGAGGACCTGGATTCTATTCCTAGCACCTATGTGGCAGCTTACAACCTGTGACTCCAATTCCAGGAAATCCAGTGCCCTCTGCTGTCTCCCACAGGTACCAGGCATACAGGTGGAACACAGATACATGCAAGCAAAACACTCATGTACATAAAATAAAGTTAAATATGTAGATAACTATAGATCTATTGTAGCCAGTGATAATGATACATGCTTGCAATTCCAGCACTCAAAGGGTGGAGGCAGAAAGATAAAAAGTTCACATAGGCCACATAACAAGACCCTGTCTCAAAAACTAGCAGTAGGAGGTTGCTAAACTGTCATAGCCCAGTGAGGACCATAGCCTGATCTTCTGCAACCTCTCACCTGCCCCCAAAGCCATCTGCAGAGCTACCATATAAGGCACACTGCAGCACAGACCCTAACTTTAGCCATCTATGCCCCGCCTCCAAGTTTCAGGAGCCTCTCCAGCAGAACGACCACATGTGGCTCAGCCCAACTTGGCCTGGACAGAGTTCCTCTGCCTCAATTACTCCAACCCCTCCCCCACCCCAAAAGCCCTCTCCAGCTGACCTTCCACAAGCAGCCCAGGCTACCATGAGCCCAATAAGGCACACCCCTTACTGTGACCCACCTCTGTCCCTTCTACTCTTCCTCAAAATACCTATCCCACAGCCCACTTCCAGGGTCTGACCCAGTGAGTTAAGAAACCTAGCAAAAGTTATGACCAATAACCCAACCCCACATGTCCAGGTTTCATCAGAAAAACAAAAGCAAGACAATATGCCCCTCAGTAGCCAACCCATAATAATGGTCCTCGAGGAGAATGACTTAGATAAAATTTGAAATGAAGAATTCAAAACAAAAAACAAAACAGCCATAAACATGTTCAAAGAGTTCAAAGAATTTGAAGAGGTCATGAAAAAAAAACACCTGAATGAGTTGAGATAGGATAGGGATAAATTGATTGAAGCTCATGAAAATACAAACAGTATGGAAGGCAAATCAAGATATGAAAATAGAATTCAATAAAGAGAAATTCAAACTGAAGTGAAGCCGGAAGTGACCAAATATAACTGATCAAATGAAGCCCTTAGTGGCAGAATGGACCATGTGGAAGACAGTTCATCAGGGCCTGAAGACAAGGTGGATGAAGAGAATCACTCACACCAAGTAGATAGCTGTTCTTTAAAATGGATCAATGGAGCATGCAGGGTATTTGGGACAACATGTAACGAGCAAATCTATAGCTTGGGGGTACAGAAGAAGGAGAAGAATCCCAAGTCAAAGGCAGACAAAGAGGTTCGCAGAACACCAAACAGACAGGACCAGAAAATAAGCCCGCCATGACATATTACTGTTAAAACACAGGATTGAGAATACTGAAAGCTGCAAAAAAGAAAAATCAAGTCTTAAAGATAGACTGATTTGAAAACAGCCTTAGGAAAATGTATTCCAAGCTCTGAAAGATCACAAGTGCCAACCCAAAAATATTACACCTAGAAAAATCAGTCTTTTATAAATAAAAAGAGATATTAACATTTTCCTTGATTAAAAACAAACCAAAGGAATTTATGAACATTAATCAACTCTACAGCACATACTGTAGAGAATACTCCAGACTGAAGAGAAGGATAAAGACACCAAAGAATACACAGGAAAAAATAATACCAGGACAGTTAGTCAAATAATGTCTAAGAAAACCCCACAACACCCTCAAAATGACAGAAATTAATATGTGCCTTTCAATAATAACTCTGAATATTAATGGTCTCAATTTCACCAATAAAAAGACACAGACAAGCACACTGGATTAGAAAACATGATCCATCATTTTGCTGACTACAAGAAATATATTTCACTATCAAAGATCAATGCCACTGAGGTTTGAGAGATGTCTCAATAGTTTAGGGTGGACTCAAGTTTAATCCTCAGCACTGTGTTAGGAAGCTCACAACTGTCTGTAACAATCCCTCCCCCAAAAAAATACTGAGAATAAACATAACCAAGGTAATGAAGACCTCTGGAGCGAAAACTTAGTGTCACTGAGGAAAGGAATTCAGGCCAACACCAGAAGATGAAAAAGATCACCCTTTCTCGTGGATTGGAAGAATTGATATTGCAAAAATGGCCACTGTACCAAAACCAATCTACAGGCTCAGGCAATTCCAGTCAAGATCCCAAGGACAATTTTCAGAGACAGAAAAAAAATTCTCAAAATTTTCCGGAAAACACAAAAGACCAAGGAGAGTCAAATTCATCTTAGACAAAATGATCCCTGTATGAGGTATTGCCACTCCTGATTCCAACCTGTACTTCAGAGTCATAGTAGTAAAAGCAGCCCGGTGGTGGAACAAAAACAGACACATACATCAATGGAATAGAATAGAGGATCAGATAAAAATCCACACAATTACAAATACCTGATTTGACAAAAATCCAAAGATATTCTCTAGAGAAAAGACACCATCTTCAATCAACGGTTCTGGAAAACCTAAATATCAATACGTAGAAGAATAAAACTAGATCCTGATATATCACCTTGAACAAAATAATTTTCAAAAGCAACTTCAAATGCATCAAAAATCTCAATACAAAACCTGATGCCCAGAGACTGCCAGAAGAGAAAGTGGGAATTGGAATTTTTTTCTGACTAGGACACAGGAAATGAGACCAACAATCAACAAAGGATCACAGTAGAACTAAAATGTTTCTGTACAGCAAAGGAAACTGGTAATTGAGTGAAGACGTGGCCCACAGAATGGGAGAAAATATTTGCCAAATATATATGTGATAGAGTATTCATAACTAGAATATACATGGAGCTCAGGAAACTAGACTCCAAGAAAATAAATAATCCAATTAGAAAATGGCTTATGTAACTAAATAGAGCTCTCCAAAGAAGGGCACAAAAGGTCAGGAAACACTTTTTTTAAAGGCTTAACATCCTTAACCATCAGGGCAATGAATTTAAACTATTTCTAGGTTCCTGCATTTGTTCTCTATCTCTGGTTCTTACACGCCTCTGTCTCCTTTTTGGTGATGATCCCTAAGTCTTGGGAAGTGGGGGTGCAGTATCGATGATCCATTTAGGGCTGAGAACTTCACAAGCTCTTATTGTCTTGGCCAGTTGTGGGTCTCTGTGTTAACCACCATCAACTGCAAGCAGAAGCCTCTGTGACGAGGGCTGAGAGACACACTAACCAAGGTATAACAGTGGGTCACTAGCATTCAATTTTAAACTATGTTAGCAGTTATGACCACATGCACAAGATCCATGCAAGATGGAGCCAGGTCAAATCACAGCATGGAGAGACAAGATGGACGTCCACCCCCCAACAGAGACCTATTGGCAATAGTCAGTTTTCCTTAAAAACCACTGCTACCAGTAGGCCAACAACACTCTTGTGAAAGGCCACACACTCATGAATGTATGGGCAGGACAAGTTGTATGTCATAGGTGACAGAATAAAAGAGTATACAGAGTTAGAGAGGGTGGAAGGGAGGGACATGGATGTGGGAAGAGCTGGGGAGAGGATCAATATGGTCAAAACTCATTAGATGGTATAATTAGAGAACTAATAAAAAGAATGTAATATTTTTAAAATCTGAAAAGTATTTTAAAATGATCATTGTAAGTATTCATTTTATGTATACTTTAGGGGTAACTACTTCTGCCTACCCATTTGACATTAGTTTTACTTTTAAAAGGTATTAAATACAATCTTGAAATGGATTTATTATTCTGATTAGAACTTCACTTAATAACATGAATAAGAAAGTCAAAAGAGAAGAAATAAAAATGTCTACCAAGGTAGGAAGCCATGTTCAGCAGACAAATCAAGAGCTTCGAGTTGGGGAGGAGGGAGATCACTTCACCTGCTTGCTCCTGAAGTGATTTAAAAAAAAAAAAAAACTAAAAAACTGAAAACCTTTAGTTTTTAAGTGAATGAAAAAAGTATCCTTTTAAATCTGAATTTATTTTATGTTCATATCAAATATTCCACCTCAATGAATTTATCCTAAGAAAATAATGAAACAATTAAGAAATAATTGATGTTGCAAGATATCTGTATTATTATCATTCACAACAGAAAATATTGAAGGCATACATTAATACTGTGCTAACTAAATTAAATTTTAAATGCAATCAAACATTAAGATAATATTAAGCTTTTTGTAAGTTTGAGGTAAATGTGTAATAAAAATTTTAAATTATGCCATGACTTATTAAGCAAAAAAATGAAAAGGTATAGGATATTCAACATATTGAGTAGACGCTGTTATTGACATAATAAAAAAGCAGTCAGGGACTGGGAAGATGGCTCAGTCTATAAGGGGCTGTATCCTCAGCATCCGTGTATACACCTGAACGTGGCAGTGTGCACCTGCAATCCCAGCACTGGCTAGTCAGAGACAGAAGAATGAATCCCTGAGGTTTGCTGGACCAGGCAAATTTATGAGCTCCAGGTTCAGTGAGAGACAATATCTCCAAAAGTCAGATGGAGAGTTGATTGAAGAAGTGTTGACCTCTGGCTTCCATGTGCACACACTCATGCATGCATACAGGAGCATGTACATGCGTGCACAAATGCAATTTTAATGTATGCCTCTTAATGAAATTTTAGAATTTGAACAGAGGGTGTTCATTTCTTCACCAGCTGAAAGTGAACACAGCAGCTTCAGGATTTCCTCACTCTCTTGGGCCTGCCAGACAACCCTGCAGTCACTTTACACTACAATTACCACCTCAGGTAAAAACAAACAGAATGACAGAATGAGTCTACCTAGATGGCTCAGCTAGTAAAGGCACTTGTCACAATCCTTGGGACCCACGCGGTGGAAGGAAAGACTGGAGTCTTGAAAGTTATCCTGTGACTTCCACAAGTGCAGCATGATGCAAGCAAAAAGAAAAAGAAAAAAAAAAATTTAAACCAGAATGCTTTATGGGATAATTAAAAGTCCAGATCTGATTGGCTCAATCTCTGAGCCAATATGGTATTTGTCTTTTGCCTTTGTTTCTTAGGTTTTGCTATACAACAAACCAGCTTCATCCAGAAGCCTACAGCTGAAAATTGTCTCTTTGCTCTTCCTTGCAGGAGCAGCCTCCACACACACACACACACAACACACACACACACACACCTCTCTCTCTCTCTGTCTCTCTCTCTGTCTCTGTCTCTCTCTGTCTCTCTGTCTCTCTGTCTCTGTCTCTGTCTCTCTCTGTCTCTCTGTCTCTCTCTCTCTCTCTCTCTCTCTCTCTCTCTCTCTCACACACACACACACACACACACACACACACACCTCTTTGTTCCAGGGTTCCCTTCCCCTCCATGAATGAAGACCATCAGCTGTCTGGCTCCTTGGGGGCAGGACGGAGGTCGTGTCTACCAGTCTTCTGTCAATGATCTTTTGTTTAGTCAAAAAAGTCAGGATTTGATTATGATGCCGTGGATAAAATTTGATCTAACGTCCAAAGGCTCCTGATTATGTGGCCAGTTCTGGTGCTGGAGGCAGACAGAACACGACACCACAACTACCTGAAAGAGATGACAGTGAGTGGTTGAGAACTGGAAAGAAAGACCTGTGCCTACAGCAAGGGACTTAGTCATAAAGTCATCTCCGTCTCAGAGGCAGAGGGCAGAGATGCGCTGCCCTCCCTTGGTGAACCAGCTGCTTTAAGCACAGTTGTTCCCCGGAGGAACCCGATGTGTGTGACTCTCCTTTAACAAATAGCGTAAATGAGGCTCAGAAAGATTAACTAAACAGCAAAGCAAGACACTGAACCCAGGACTCGGAATTCAACTCCCCTGTTAACTTCTTCCGTCTTTGATTCCCACTCAACACTCAGGATTATCCGCCGAATTTTCAAACTCTAATCCATAATCTTTGGACGCACCCCCATCTTAAATTGAGTCCAGGCCTAGAGGTTTGGGGACTCACACATGAGGCTGTCGGTTACCCCCACCGCCTTTGTAGGGCGGGAGACCTGAACTGTGATTTAGTGGCTCGGTTCCTGGACCTCACCCTCGGTACCTTGTCACCCGCTGCCCTTTTTTGGGAGCAGCTTCGAGGCGGGCGTTGTCTCTACACGGTTGAGAAAGCCCAAAACAGCCTCGTGGTGAGCAAAGCAGGCTGGACCGGCAGACTCCTGGCTTCTCTCACTACCCTTCCATTGGGCTGATGGGAATGGCCATAGGAAGGGGGAGGAGACAATTAAGATACTGCCAACAGGAATAACCAACAAAGAACTCCAGAGTACTCCAGAGTGACCCAGACTGGAAAACCCTGGCTGGGAAAGCGAGAGTGTCAGACGCTAAACAACCAGAGCAGGCTGAGTTTCCCGAGCCCGGGGCTAGCCAGGGCCTTGAGACCTGAAGGAGGCTTCACTCCCCGCTGCTGGCTCCCTCTGGTGGTGGCTGCCACCGCCGGACCCGCGCCTACTGGCGCCTTGGGAGGTTGGAGACTGTGAATTGGAATCCCCTAAGGGCCAAAGGACTTTGAAAACAGCTAAGGCCACTCACTGCACTCCAAATAACTTGGAAAGAACTGGATCTCTGTTGTCCAATACTGCCACCAGCAGCCAGAAACAGCTATCAACGACTAAAGAAAAATGAAATTAAAAAAAAAATCTGAGAAAATCGATGGGTTTAGAATATATTAAACGCGACATCAGACAATCTTAGAAAAAAAAAATCATGTGTTCTCTGACATATGCAAAATTGAGCCGAGTGTGTGTTTTTTGTGTGTTTGCACGTGTGTATAATATGTATATGTAAAAAAATGTACATGTAGGTACAGTATAACATGAGGAAAAGAGACCAAGGAAAGCTAAATATAAAGGAATGGGGCAGAACTAAACTCGCTTAACAGACACGAGCTTATGTCTATAAAACCAACCGTTTTTCTGGTTCTAATTCTGCCATGGATTGCATTTGCCTGTTTTGGTGGTGATTAAGTGCATAAATTTAACGAGAAGCTTCACAGCTCCCATTTTCATTGTCAATCCTAACTGTATATAGGTTTGTTAAACTTTGTGGTCTTTGGGTCTGGTTAATTTTGATAGTGGTGTTTTTGTTTATTTTCAAAGATTTTTTTAAACAATAAAGTAGGAAAAATGAACATTCTAATTGCAATGGAAAAGGAGAATAGAATACCCACTAGATTTCAAACCCATAGGACTAGAAAAGAATGTCTAAGTAGATTATACATTGAAAGATTTTTTTAATGAAAGATTCAATAAATGGCATTATTTAATTTGCTTCTTACTTTTTTACTTTTTAAAACACAGTTATTAGAAAACTTAGAGTTACATATGTAGTTCCTATCTGTAACCATATGTAAGGCTGCCATGCTTAACAAATAAGAACACTGGGTGCCCCATTAAATATGAATTTCCAGTAGACACAAAATTTCTTAGTATATCTGATAAGTGTTTAAATATAAATATGTTCCATTCTAAAGTTTGGATTATGCTTATAATAAAACTCATTATCTGGAATTTGGCCACTTTCCTTCCTATGTCTCAGACAGCATCAGTTAAACCGTTGCTATTCAGAACATAAGTTTCACCTGGGAGTTTGTCAGAAATGCATGCAGGCTCTCTGGCCTTGTTGAGCCAGACCTAGAGGCTAACAGTCCTCCATGTCTAGAGGCATTGAGCTGGACAGTCACCAGCTAAGTAGAGGCAGGAAGCAGATGAAAAATGAGGTCCTTATGATGCTCCTGGCCAACGCAGACAACACCAAATGCTAGGATCTGAACCCACTCCTGTATCTAATAATTCCAAAATATAAAGGTTGATTATGAAATTGAATTATGTGTGAACTTATGAGTGATGGATAGATAATTTCAAGAACAAATTGAGGGTGGTGGAGAGTTAAAAATAGCTTTGTAAATCTACTTTTGGTCGTTGTTATGGTGGTGTATGTGTGTGCAAGTGCACACATGTCGGGGCACATGTGAAGGTCAGAGGTGCCTTTGGAGGATGGGTTCTCTCCTTCTGCGATAGACTTCTATCATCAGCAAGTGCTTTGGCCCACTGCACCAGTTCACCAGCCTGAGGATGATGCTCTTTTGAGTGGAGCAAATTCTGAACTACACAAGCACCAAAAGAAGAGGCAGAAGGCTCAGAAAGAAAAGACCATAAACAAGTCACTTAACATAAATGGAAGGTATGGACGTCTTGTTTGAGCTTCTTCCTATCACCACAGAGACTTGAGCCCTTCAGGGACCCTCTCTTCTGCATCGCTCCTTCTCTTCTGGTTTTTCATCTGCGATTACACATGCTAACCATGTCCCTCTGCTCCCTCTCCCGATTTCCCCCCAACTCCATGCTCTTCATTGACATGGTTCTATTTCTCATCTGCCCTTTCTTGAACAAATTTATGACAAATCTATACTGTAAATTCCCCCTTCTCACATCCTACACACTCCTTCTCTCTGTGTTCCAGCATCCTTCCCTAACATCTGTACTAAAAACATCCTTGGGAAAGGCACTAGTGAGCGCCCTTGTCAATCAACCCATAAGATACTCCTCAGTCCTCCATCTGCTTAGCCTCTAGCAGCACAAGACAGTGTTCCACCCTGTCTTCTTCCTCCTCTTCCTCCTCCTTCTTCTTCCCAAAGCACCCCCCTTTTTTGCCTTCTGTGTCCCTACAGCCACAACTTCTTTCCACCTCTCTACCCAACCCTTCCCAATCTTTTTGCTGATGCCCCTTGCTCTACCTGCCCTCTGGGGGTTGAGAGTATTCCAAAGACCAGATCTGGGCCCTCTGTAGATGGTTCTTTTCCTGGGTCATTTCATTATTCTAATGATCCTCTTGGCCCTCTCTTCAGGTGTCATTCATATGCTGAGAACTCAGAAGCCTATGCCTCCAGATCCCGTCAACCAACCAGGGAATTCCTACACACACATACACACACACACACACACACACACACACACACACACACACACACACACAAACTCTGCCACAATCTCCTCGGACACCACTGCTGGATGTTAGGGATCTGTGCTAACATCTTCTCTCTTGCCCTTCAGTCCTAGTTGGCATTTACCGTCAACTGACACAGCCAAATCACCTGAAAAGGGAGTCTAATTGAGCAATTGTTTTGATCAGGTTGGCCAGTGGACATGTCTATAAAAGCTTGTCTTGATGTTAACTAATAAAGAAGAACCGATCCCAGTGTGGGCAGCACCGTTCCCTAGGCAGGTGGTCCTTGGCTGTATCAGAAACCCAACTAGACACAAGCCTGAAGGGTGAGGCAGCAAGGAGCCCTCCCCATGGTTTCTGACGGACTTCCTTAGCTGAATCCCTCAGAGATGATGTCATGTGAACGCGTAAGCGGGATTGACTTGCATCTCGAGCACTAGCTTTCAATTTCTACCCTTCAATATTTCAAAATTCACAAGTTCTAGTTTTTCTAGAACCAATGCTGTACATCAAAATCAAACTCTGAAGACAACCTAAATATCCAAGTGGAAGAGGCAGCAAACAAACTTGGTGGTGCCACAGAACAAACTGTTGGAAACATGCGCTGGCAATGAGTTCTCAGTGGAGGAAATACTTTTCCTGAATACCAAGTTAAATTGGAAAAAGCATAATTGAAAACTGTCCATGCAGTCCGATTCCAGCTGTATTAAAAATGTATACAATAAGAGGAAGAGCAGACTGGCGGTAAATAAAGACAGCTTGTTGGAGTTATAACTCCTAAAGGGAGGGTTGTACTTTATTTTCTGTGTTTTTGTGGTTTAGGAATTTGAGGTGGGGATGTTTTATTTATTTTTTCATTTTAGTTTTAGAATAGTTTTAAATTCGTGTTGAAATTGAGTAGAATGAACGAGACTTCCCATATGTACCTTATCCCCATACCCACCCAATGCAGAGCCTTCCCCGTCGCCCATGTCCCCCACCAGGTGATGTTTTCTCTCATAGCTCACAAGCCTGTGTTGATGCACCATCATCCAAAGTCCACAGGATTCAGAGTTGTGCCTTCTGGAGTTTAGACAAATATTTAGCAACACATCCTATGAATCACTTCCGTACCCCAAACGTCCTCTGAGCCCCACCTGGCCGTCCTTGCTTGAATATTGGAAAACCTTTTCATTTTTTTTCTATTTTTCAGTGTTTCATATGACTTCTCTGATAAGAAAAAAATAAATATGCTATTTAAAGAAAACCTTTATGATGTAAAATCAGATTGCATTCTCAGTCTCCCCCATGACTCAGAAATGCTTTGTGTAAATTTGTAACTCCCCTGAATAAAAGCACCCCAGAGTGAGCATGCAGTTCGTGTATCGAATACTGGGAGATGGCAGGAAGCCAAGCAGGTCTACTGCTAGTCAAACAGAAACCAGCCTTCCCACCTTGTTTGCTCTCGCCTGACTCTGCTCCCGATTCCTGAGAGCAGGAAGCAGCCCTGTGCTTCTTGATACTCACCGTTGCTATGATAAGGCATGCGAGGTGCTGGGTGCTGGGCGCTGGTAGGTAAACCAGGACCCAGGTGGTCATCATCCCGACTTCTCTCAGAGGCATTCTCTTGTCACCTCACTGGAGTGACCGAGTTGATTTGTTGCATACGTTGTCTCATGATAATTTAACTTTATACTTAAAAGTTGACTTCATTTCAATTAATTGAAAGTCAGAGGCAAACCCTGTTTCTCAGTTCATGTCCACAGTATCTCAGTTTGAGAAATCCAATCACTGCACAAGACCTACCCCAGGAGTGTTTAGCATACAGAAATCCATCCTCCCAAGAGGATCAGCTATGCGCTGGCTTAGTTTATCTCCACACATCAGAGTGAAATGCTTTCTAAATTCTTCAGGATTCTCACAGCGTCTTAGTCAGCCGGTTGCCATAACTTTCTTGCTCGTGTCCTTTGACACACCAAGTTCGATTTTGTTGAAATCTAATGTCTTTGATTTTGTTTGTTAGTTACACTTTGGGTGTCACACTCAAGCAGCTGTCCTCTGCTCTGAGATGAAGATATACGTCGTTTTCTTCTAAGATGGTCGTACTTTTAGCTCTTGTGTTAAATGTTTTGATCCTTTTTGAACTGACGTTCATGAGTGGTGTGAGGTAGGGATATGACTTTGTTCTTTTAAATGCAGATCCCCAGCTGTCCTGTCATTTTGCTGAAGGAATTATTCTCCTTCTCTACTGAATTATCTTAAAACTCTTTCAAAAACCAACTGGCCGGAATGTGAGGGCTTATTTTTGGACTCTGAGTTCCACTTATTGAGTCGTGAATTTGCTCTTGTATTTTGTGCCACACTGTCTTGGCCTCTGCAGAATACATTTTCAAATCAGAAAGATTACGTCCTCTAATTTCGTTCTTCTTTTTTATTGACTGTCCTAGACTCTTTGGAGTTTAGAATAAGCTTGTCACTTTCTACAAAGGAGTCATTCGAGAGGCAAATCTGCGAATCTGAGGCCAACCTGGTTTACATGGAGAGTTCCAAGCAAGACAGGGTCTACATAGTGAGAAAGAGAGGGGAGGGGAGGGAGAGGGACGAAAGAAGGATGTAGAAGTCAGAGGATAACCTCAGCTTATACCTTGTTTGAGAGCAGGGTCTCTGCCTTTATTCACCACTGTGTAGACCAGGTTAGCTGCCCGTGAAGTTCCAGGGATAGATACCTTATCTCACTATAGGAGTGCTGACATTATAGATGTGCACTACCCTGCCAACCTTTCCCATGGGGTCTAGGAATTTGGACTGAGAGCCTCACACTTAACACAGCACATGCTTTACCCACCATGCCACCTCTCCAGCCCAATATTTCACTCCTTTTGGTACTGATTAGACACTGGGGTTTTTTTCTAAACATTATTTGCAGGTTTCTCATTGCAAAGTGTATTTTTATTTTTATATTGACCTTGAACCCTGCAACTTGACTTGCCCCATTATTTGACTTTTTAAAAATGGATTCTTTAAGTTTTTTTTTATATGTAAGGTCAAAAGAGTAAAGATCCTATTTATAATATGCTTCCTTAGCAAATGGAGAGGTTTTTGCTTCTCCTTCCAATCTGAACACCCTTCATTTCTTTTTCTTGCCTAATTACGCTGACTAGAACCTCCAGGAAAATGATGGAAACAGACATATTTGCCTAGGTCCTTATGGGGCAAGTATTCTGTCTTTTATTTTTACTTCTGATTTCAGTGGTAGGAGTTTTAATCTCCTCACCCTTTTTCTTTTAACTTAGAAAACTTATAAACATTTTTTGACTTAAAATATTTTTTCAGAATTTGCTTTGTTACAAGTCTGCTCTTGGAAAACTCACTCTATTTTATTGGTTTGAAAACATTTTAAAATCTATCTCTATTTCTGCAAGATTTTGCTTCCCAAATATAAATTTCTATATTACAGCTACCTTTCTTTGGCTCTGAGAGGGTGTTGTTCCATGGTGCCTTCTGTCTTTCAATGTTATTCAGTCTAATTACCACTCCCGTAAAGTGAAACTATTTTTTATTATTAAAATTTTCCTTTATCTTTGATTTTCTGAAGCATCATGATCTAGCTAGGAGTATTCTTTTTGATTTATGTTATTATGATACTGGAGCTTGTTGAAGACACAGAATATTGGTACCTTTCTGTAATTCTAGAGAGTTCTCAGGGATTATCCACTCATATCAGCATCTACTGAGTTCTATCCTCTCCTATATGAATTGTAATTAAACATATGCTTACACCTTATCACTTTGTCTTCCAGGCTTCTCCCTGCCCCTTTTTATCTTCTTCCTCCCTTTCTCTAAGACTTACTTTCCCCCTTCTTATTTTTTCTAAAATTGTATTTTTTTTGTGTATATATATATATATATATATATATATATATATATTTGACCACATCTATGTATGTATGTGAATCACATATGGTGCATGTAGAGGCCAAATGAAGGCATCAGATCCCCTAGAACTGGAGTTACAAACAGTTGTGAGCTGTTGTGAAGGTTCTAGGAACCAAACCCAAGTCTTCTTGGAGCAGTAAAGTGTTCTTAACTGCTGGACCACCTCTCCAGGCACTCTTTTTTCTCTCTCCTCTTAATACCCATCCAGTGTTCTCTGAATAACTTCTTTAGTGGACCAATCAACCCATTAATTTGCTTTATAGCTGTCTTATGCAATGTTAAGTTTTGTTTGTTGGCTCTTCCTCTTTGAATTTTATTTATACATATCCAGTTATTTTTGACTACACATAAAAATTCTTGAATGAGTAATTTGAGGAACACACAAAAACGGGAAATAGAGAAGTTTAGAACTATAACTTTGAGAAATTCTGTGCTACAATTCTATCCTACAGATTGAATCTTTCAGTTTATTATAAATGAGACTTCTGTCTCCTAAGCCTGAGTTACTCCCACGAAACTTTGAAACTTTGTGCCCTAACCATGTCCCACAGGATGGCAAATGAAAAGCCTTAATTTGGAAGAGTCCATAACGTCCTCGCCTAAAAGTAGTTAGCATCAGTGTTCATTTCTTGCTCAGGGTCCTGCTTTTTATTCTCTTTTAGACTAACAACTTCATGCTAACTTGTATAGTTTATTACAGCCTAAGCTTTTCCCTGAGTATTCCTTCAGCTTTTTAAATTGTGTCCAGAAATTGATCATATGTCCTGCCCTGCTATTCCTAGACACAGAAGACTTCCACATGGCATTCCAACTGCCATTCTGAGAAATGATCAGCTCTCCCTGCCCACTTTTACTTTGGCTGCAGAGTCAAGAATCCAGCTTCTCTACCTCAAGTCCTTCTGTCATCCCTTCTTCCAAAGCTGGATTAGAACCAGACTAACCAGCCAGCTGAAGTAGCTAACAGCCTGAAGGGTTTCAAGCCATCATCACTGAATGAATTGGAACTATGATTTTATTTTAGGGTTTTTAGTGCTGCAAAGAGACACCATGACCGCAACAACTCTTAGAAAGAAACATTTAATTGGGGTGGCCCACTTACAAGTTTAGAGGTTTAGCCCATTATCATGATGGTGGGGAGCATGGTGGCATGCAAGCATATGTGCTTGAGTAGAAGCTGAGAGTCATACATCTTTTAGGCAACAGGAAGTCAACTGAGACACTGAAGACCATCCTGAGCATAGAAAACCTCAAAGCCCACCCCCACAGTGACACACTTCCTCCAACAAGGCCATACCATACCCACTCCATCAAAGCCACACCTCCTAACAGCGCCACTCCATATGAGATTATGGGGCCAATTACATCCACACTACCACAGATGCCCATCAATCAGGCTTCTAGAAGGCACAAAACAACATACCTGGATGAAAAGTTCGATAGTCCCACTGTTCCCAAAGTAGACTATGTTTTCTGTGAAATTTGCTAACCAAGAGTCTCCAGGATCTACGTTTTGTTCTTCAATGCTGCCAACCTAAAGCTTGTCATCAAAAATTGCCTAAGCTTTCTAACACAGAGATCTGAGATTATGAAACTATGTTAGAGATGGCAGGATGCTGTTAGCTCACCCCTGTTGTTAAAGCCCTAGACTCCCTAGTGAGCATCAGAGAGATGTCTGCTGCAGAAGATCTTATGACCACCAGACAGACGAGAACTTCAGAAAGTGAGAAACATTTCATGGACTTTTTGACATCAGCCGTCACCCATAGAAGTGAATTCATCATCAAAATGAGTTTTTCTTTTTTTCAACTAGATAAATGTTGAAAAAATATTTAAAAACTTTGTATTGGACAAAGAACTACATGTTATTAGTCTGATTGTCCCTTGATATCGTCTTTCTCCAATTTAGCTGATCTCTAAAAGACACCCTCAAGTCAAGTTTAGCACAGCTTGTCAAAAATGTACTGTTAATCACCTTAGGCAAGGGGAGAAATTAAAATCATAAATACAACATAGCAACAAAATCTGTAATTTTCTAAATATCCTTTAGCTTTGGTACTGAATTGTCCCAATTCCTTCCACATTTGACAACAGTTGTCTCTCTTTATTCCTGGCTGTTTAACCCTGTGAAACTGCTGACAGTCTCTTCTTACCCGAAAGAAGACTGGTAGCTACCTCATCCCCTTCTCCAAGCATCAAGGTGAAGAAGGAGTGAGGCCCCTGGGTAGGGCAGTATATATTGATTTTCTTGTCTCTATTTGATCACTCCCAGCTGTGTCTGTCAGGATTCTCTTAACTGACAGAGAATGCCAATCGAACTGGCATGAGCAGAGCTGGGGTTGGGTGGTAAGGGTAGAGGGAGACATGTTGATTCACATAACGAAAGCCACTCACGTGAAGCTCTCTTTAGGTGTAGTCTGGTAGAGAAGCTCAGATATCAGGAGCTGCAGGTTTTCTCCGTCTCTCTGCTGCTCTCTGCCATTTTAGTTTGCCTTGGAAAGTCAATCTTTAAGTGTTTGCTACGCTCACTACCTATGATCCCACTGAAAACATCCCCCCCCCTTTTCTTTCCCAATAGGGCCCAACAAAACTTCAGAGTTTCTAGGGATGTGCCTTAGCTAATAAAACGTTTGCCTAGAATGCTCAAGGCCCTAGGTTTGAGCCGTAGTACTGAAGAAACTGGTCAGGAGGTACATGCCTGTAACCCTAGCACTCAGGAGAGGGAGGATGGGGGGGGGTTCAAGTCACCCCTTGACTATGTATAAAGTTTGAACCCAGTCTGGGCTATGTGAAATTCTAGTTTTTGAAATGGGTCTAAAACTGAGTCTCCCTGGCATCAGTGTCATGTGCCCGTCCACAATCCAATGGCTGTGATTGAGAAGTGAAAGACATCAAGGAGCAAGGCCTCTGCCAATCCCATGTCTGCAGAAGAAGCCACTCCCGTGGAGCTAGTGAACTGACCAGAAGTAAGACACTGGTCCTCCCAGTAGCAATCAAAGTGCCATGACTGAAGTTAGTCAACTGTCCAGTTTGTCTGAAACCAGGGGATTTTCAGAACCAGTGGTTTTCTGTAATAGAAGGAGAGTCCTTCCTAAGCAAATCAAGCTGGCTGGTTCCCTGCTGTTATCAGATGACTCAAAAAGCTAACACTGAGCCATAGAGTCCTCTGACCTGAAAACAAGAATCACTGAGGCTTAGGATTTGTCGCTCTCCCGGGTTTTATTTGAGCCCTTCCCACTCCACTTCTGCTTTTATGGAAGCCACCCGCCAGCATCATGGGACAGTGTGGTGTGTATCTCATAGAGAAAGAAGGAGAACCACAGACCCAGCCTCAAACTGAGTAGGGTCTAAATAAACTTGAATTCCAAACAGAGTTTCGAGCTGCCTTTCTGTGAGTTAAGCTCTGCCTCGCTGACTCATCAAACCCTCGCTGATTTCTTGAAGTCTCCTTCTTCCTCCTACTCCAAACTGCACTTTTTCCTCTCTTCTTTCCACTTCATTTCTCTTTATTTCATTCCCTTCTCTTTTATCCCAAAGAAAGCTAGACCTTTTGGCTTTGAGTTCTTTCTATTCCTCGGCCTCCCCAAAGTCACTTGCATGCCTACCTATCTTTTTCTCTCTCAGTAATGATCTGGTCATGATCTCCTAGTCTACACTGTGCACAGCCCATAAATAGACAAAATAATCCACTGGGTGCAGGGATACAAATCAAGAAGTTCTGTTTAAAATTAGTATTGAATTATCCTCTTCCAGTTTTCATATGAGAATATAATGTTATATGGTATATGTAGGGCCCGGGCCTTCCCTTGCTCCCTGGGATGCAAATCAAGGACTGTTTTGGCTAACCAGCTAAAGTTTCCTGCTAAGTTCTGTGCTCTGCTCTGCTAGCCTGATAAATTAACCGTAGGGCTTTGGTGTGGTAATTTCCAACTTGCCTGGGAGAGCTCATGGCACCAAGGTTCCTCTCTCACCTGTCTGTAACAGCCCTCCGCCCCTCGCCCACCTGCCTGCGGAGGAGCTCCCACACGGCGCCAGTTCCCCAACCCCCTCTGGCTGGGAGGGGTTTTCTCTTCTGGGGCCAAAGTATATTAACTCTGGATAAAGCTAAATAAACTGGCATTCACCTCTTGGTGAATGACCCAGACTCTCTGTGTGTGTGTCTTATGTTTAACCCCTAGGACCTTGCCCAGCTCATGGTGGTATGGAACCACGGTCCATACCGGGAGGGTGGTGATGCAGACTCGGGTGCTCCCACAGGTATATATGTATATGGTGCTAGGGATTGAACTTAGGACAAGTGTTCTAGAGTACATAACACATAAATATATTATCACCTCGTCTTAGTTAAAGATTTTACTGCTGTGATGAAGACCATGACAAAAAGCAGCTCAGGGAGGAAAGGGTTTATTTCTGCTTACGGTCCACATCACAGTCCATCATCAAAGGAAGTCAGGGCAAGAACTCAAGCAGGGCAGGAAACTGGACGCCAAAACTGAAACAGAGACCATGGAGGAATGCTGCTTACCGGCTTACTCCCCCAAGCCTTGTTCATGACCATGAGCCCAGGGGTGACACTGCTCTCTGTGAGCTGAACCCTTCCCATCAATAATCAATGAAAAAAATTCCCTACAAACTAGCCCAAAGGCCAATCTCGTGGGAATATTTTCTTGAGGTTCTTTCTTCCAAAATGACTCTAGCTTGTGCCAAGCTGACATAAAATTAGTCAGAACATGCATGTTTATAATTTACACACACACACACACACACATATGAACAAATACTACACTATATTTGTTCTACATCACTGATGGTGATGTGTACTGCATAGCTCAACAACTACTCCTTACACTAATACGTCTGTGAATGGATCAAATCTATCTCCTAAAATCCATCAGTCATTCCATGACATTCCTCATCCCTGTCCACAGAACACTCTGAGTCCTCCTAAGTTCACGGAAACCATCCCAGGGATGCTTTCTTCTTTCTTTTCTCTCCTATCCCTGGCATGAATTAGTTTCCCCTGATATCACTTCTCTGAACCTCAGCCCCTGCCCTTCAGAGTCCTTGGGCTTGCCTGCCTTTGCCCCTAAGTTTGCCTCCCCCAAGTTTAACACCTCCCCTGAAGCTCACCAAAACTCGCACCATCGCCTTCAACTCAAGAATTGAATTTTTGTCCCTCATGGCTACTCAACAGACCTTAGCAGTAAACACCTCACTGGCTATAGTCAGCAGCCCAACAACTCCAGACTCCTGTATCCATGCTGGCCGATGAACTACACTGGCCCATGATCATGTTACACTCTCTGAGAAATAATGATGTGAAATATTAATATGTATCTAACTGTTGGTGGCATTCTTTTATTCTGAGATCATAGTTTTCTATCTTTTGTATTAAAACGTTCTCTTACGATTGTGGTAACAGTAGCCTTGCTTGGAAAAGTGACTTTGCAGTCCTTTAGGTTCCTGAATCATTTACATAAAAATGCAATCATTCGTAAAACCTTAAAGACTCAGGACGACCAAATCATCTACAAACACAAAATCCTTTATTTGGTTTGTTTTCACAATGGCGAGAGAAGTTGTAGAAGCGGTTGCCAAAGAGACTCTCCAGTCATTCATCATGCTTAGAACTTTGATTAGGTGCCCAGAACAAGAAATGCCAGCTAAAAGGTGTTAGAGAAAAACAGACAGGGGAGAACCAGGGAAGCTAGGACTCTCTGTAGTGGTGCCCAATCCTTGCCCCAGGCTGGTTCTATAACAGAATCCTGCCCTCTAAGGCCCTATATCTCCGCACACAAGCATATGATGGCAGCAGAACATGCAGTGTTTTCTGTAGTGTCAATTTCCATGTGTTTCATGTTTGGGTTTCAACTATAGATATGGTTGAAAATACATAGATCTACTTCTTGTCAAGCCCAAGAGCATATATGTTGTTTTGTTCAAATCCTTTCCCAAAATTTCCTTGAGTTTATGAGCTGATTTTTAAATTTTTATTACATTTTATTTTATGTGTGTGACTATATGTGTGGGTGCATTAATGGCACAACATGTATGTCAATATCAGAGAACAACTTACAAGAGTCAGTTCTCTCCTACTCTGTGGATCCCAGGGATCCAAGTCAGGTGGCGAGGTTTGGTATCAGGCACCTTTTCTACCAAGCCATCTTACCAGGCCATTATGAGCTGATTTTGATCTTAAGTTTTGTTGAAAATTCAGATGCTGTTAGTCACTCAATCTGCGCACAAGACAATTTGCGCAGAAATTGCAATGGATGCTAGAAACCTAATGGATGCTAGACAGTGTTCCAGCTATCTATGCTTTCTGGATTTAGAATCTTGAATCAGATGGAATAGAGTAATGGGCATTTACACCCCCAGGGCACAGTCACGGGAGCATTATCTCATTACTCCCACAAGCCAAACCAAGGGGAAATGAGTCACTCCTTGGCGGAATCGTGCTCTTGGAACACCCACACTAGACTGAAACTCAGGTTTGATGGCTATTTCTCTGAGTCATATCTGAGTTGGCAGTATGAACCCATGACAAGAACTTGTTCCGTTTCTCCTAAGAACCTGGAATGGCTGCTTCACCTGGACAGAGCAGGTGGAATTTCTCACTCCAGGAAATTTTAATGTGCTTATCAGAACCCACGTTTAATGCTAACGACCGTGATGTTCAGTTTGCTGTTTTTTAAGGTGTTTTTATGCTACGAACAAGAAATAGTCTCAACTAGGCATAGCGATACCTATCTGTAAGAGAGAAAATCGTGAACTGGCAGTTAAACTGGGCAACATACCAACAACTTTGAAGATTGTCAGAAGAAAGAGGGAGGGGCAGAGGGAAGTAGGAGGGAGGGAAGCAGGGAAAAAGGGAAAGGGAAGGGAAAAATATGTACCAACCCAGATTGTTAAGATAGTGTAAAAAAAAAAAATCTTCCAATACTCTCAAAGCTAGAACAAGAATTTATTCTCCTTATCATATGCACTGAGTTTTAATTTCCAGACTGGACAAAAAGCAAAATGAAAACAAACAAAAAACCCACAGGAACTAATCTCAAGTTTCCAAAGTATTTTTGATTGAAGGCAGTCTGGTCAGAAGGGTGACATGAGGAGTGTTCTCCCTTACACAGGACCAAGGCATGATTTTGGAGGGACACCTAAGAAAAGGAGCAACAGGACAGGAGAGGGGCAGAGTTGCAGTGAACTTCCCTATCAACACTGAAAGGTGTGTTAAGTCAGACTCTCTTTCAGCTTCGGTGCCCACAGGTGCAGTTACTGGTGCTTCAAATGGATGCGCTGACTCCCATCGCCTCTGTGGCAGAGTACATCACCAGGATGCAGTCCCTGTTGGAGACCTGAAGACCCTTTGACATGTTATACTACTAGATTTTCCATGGGAGTTCTACCATCCTTGAATACCTAAAAGAGACAGGCTTGAGTCCTTATTCTTACCCTAGAAAAGTCTTCTTCCCTCTCTGAGATTCATCAGAAATATCTAGGAATCTTACACTTTAGTAGCTACCCCTAAATGCTATGCTCCACCCCGTGCTGAAGTCTGCTAGATGCGGTAGCACACAACTGTAGTCTCAACACTTGCAAGGTAGACGTGTCAGGAGCAGGAGGGGTTCAAGGTCATCCTCTGAGTGAGTCCAGGACCGACCTAGCTACGTGGAAGCTCAGCTTTTAAAAACTAAGTAAGCAGAAATAGAGAAACTGAAGCACAGACATGCTAGCTAATGATGTATAGCATAACTCTCTTAGTTATAGAAGAAAGAGTTGATTCTTGAACCCAGAGCCAAAATAAAGCTGGGGCTGAGGACACAGCTCTGCAGGTAAAAGAACCGGCTGTACAAACACGTTGACTGAGTTTAGACCCTCAGGACTCACATAAAAATCTGTGCGTGGTCATGAGCGTGCGTGTAATTCTAGCTCTGTGAGAGAGACAGGAAACAGGAGGACATGAGGGACTCCAGTCTGGCTCCAAGTATAGTGAGAGACCTTGTCAACAAGAGTTAACTGTGCATAGTGTTCTCATACACCACAGATATTCATCAGATCACACACACACACACACACACCAATAAAAAAAATAGTAGAAATAATATAATATATGGGCTAAAAACTTAAGTCTTTCCATAACTAGAGATATTTTGTGAGAGAAGGTTGAGGTTTGATTTGTGATTCGCATGAATAGATACACCAGGACAGTTATTACCAACGGCTAAAGCATTTGCTGGTAGCATCATCATTTCTCTGGTCTTGGTATTTGCCAGTGTCTTCCGAGGAGTGTTCTGTGTATGACACTCAACATTGCACATTTACTCTTATGTGTAATCTACAAAACAATCCAGATGACTCAACCCTATTACTGTTATTACATTTACTGCTATCTCATTTTGTAGATGGAGACCATGAGTCTCACAGAGGTTAAGCGGTCTGCTGTTGTCTGTCTGTGTTTGGCTGGTGAACAATGAGATGGGCATTGAGCCCATGATGTCCAGCTCCGGAGCCCAAACATCTTCTTGCAGCTTACTTCTGTCCTCAACCTTCCACTGGGCTCTACCTGTTGATTTATGCAGAATTCATTCTCATGCCACAGAAGCTGTGAATGACTTAGCCCCGCTAACTAATCCCTTCCATCAACTATCCACAAAAGTGGATCTTCACTGTGTGCGTCTTCCATATTTGCAAAGTTTACTAAGATTTATGTTAACTGAAGTTAATATGTGCGGCCCTTCCACAGCCATATCTAGGCATGTACAGATGACAAGACTTTGAGTTGCCCAAATTGTGTGTTTCCAACTGAGGGGAGAGCAGAATAACTCTTGCCTTCTACATTTGTGCTCCCATACTGGAAGCAAGTGTCCTTTCTGATGAGTATTTAGTGACTCCTTTTTCATGTTTTCCTCACTTCCTGTTGACCCTGCTGTTTAAAATAGCCACCACAGACAGTGCTAAAGTTCTGTTTATAAGCATGAGTAGGTTACTACATTCCCCATGAAGAAAGCACATATGTGAGATGGTAGGCATGATTATACTACTTTCTATAATTTCAATGATAATAAATCAAAAATACATATTAAATTAGGCATCACTAAATAGAGGTACACATAAAATAAAGTTATCTATTGATGATAAAACTGTGACCATAGGTTCACAAGAACCAAACAGTGTATTTTCCCCTACCGGCAACGGTTCAGAATTTACTAATTCAATATTGTGATTTTTCTTTAAACATAAGGACCATGATGAATGAGAATCAATTCTATTTCAACATATCTTGCCAAAGCTTTTTTAACTAAGGTGAAAGTGCCCTAGGAAGTCCCCAAAGAAGCTCCATATCCTCCATCGAAATATCAGTGGGGCACTGGAACCCAGAGCCTGAAAGTCCCTCCTGACCAACATGCCACACCTCCTAAGCAGCCAACCCTGCAGTTGCTCACCCTCTCCAGAGGAGAGTCTGGCTAATCAGAAAAGAAACTCCCTTCAAAGGCAAACAGTGAGCAGAGTGTACATATGGCGGAAAACAAATGGCTCTTGGTACCATGTTGTGGAAATTATCTCTCTTCGGTAGATAAAGAAACAAGGCCAGCCCAGGTGGCACTGGTGAGTCCCCCCTCCATCACACGGTTCATTTGTGACGTGTGCACCAGCCTCTCTGAGAAAACGCCAACCCTACACTGGGTGCCCTCAGAACTTGCCTGTTTTTTTGTCCTCTGAGTTTGTGTGGACACTCGTCTCCATCATGTCTGTTACCGCCTGCCAGGGCTTGGGCTTTGTGGTTTCACTGATCGGGTTTGCAGGCGTCATTGCAGCCACTTGTATGGACCAGTGGAGCACCCAGGACTTATACAACAACCCAGTGACGGCTGTATTCAACTACCAAGGCCTATGGCGTTCTTGTGTCCGAGAGAGCTCTGGCTTCACGGAGTGCCGAGGTTACTTCACCCTGCTGGGGTTGCCAGGTAAGGACCAGGTGCCTGCTCTTAGGGTGGATGGGGGTAGAGAAGAGAAAGTAGTCTATACCTGAGACCCTAGAAGAGGGACCAAGAAGCCAGAGAAACTAAGATTTAATTTTGACAAGAGCAATAGACTCTAGCACCATGATTGGAATAGAAGTATAGGGAGATAAATTTTATGGAGATGTTGACACTTCTGTCCATTGGTGTCCAGTTCTCCCAAGGACACATTTTTCTAATTGCTCTTACGTGAGCAATGACAGAGTCTCCATTACCCTCTAGAACAGGACTCAAAACATCCAGACACTGGCCACTTTCTCCGACCCAAGAGCCCCCTTGCTGAGTCAGAGACTGGTTAGGTCCTGAACAGACTCTCTATCCAGACCTCCCATGCCTGGCCCTGGCTCCCAAGAATTCTGAAGCTAACAGCAAGACTAGAATTGGAGCCATGGAAAAGACCTGAAGGAAAGAGATAGCGTTCTCAACAGTGCACTGGATGGGCCTGTGCTTGGGGGTGGGGAGTCTCTGACCTCCGGGTGTCTGACCTCCAGAATGTACTGGTCTCAAGGAACAGTACTCCAGAACCTCCCAGCACAGGAAATGAGTTCTGCCATGAGGGAAAGGTGTCAAGGGTGACCAAGCCCCCTCCCCACATCTGCTTGTTAATCACAAAAGTTTGCACGGGCATTTTTTGCTTAGTGGATTGGTCATTTCAACTTGAAGAGCACTTCAAGTCACAAGAGAATGTTGAAAGTGTCTTTCACTTGCACAATCAAATAAGAAAATGAACAAACACATCATTTTTGTTTTGCTTATGTATTCCTTCCTTAGATATACACAGAAGTCTAACTAGGGGAATTGGTCTAAGTTGGGTATTGTAGGAAGAATCAAAAACACCATGGGACATTCCCCACGTAGGCTTTGCCATTTGACCACAGGGTCAAGACTTAGACACCCAGAAAGGAAGCAAGAGAGGAGAGCAATTACATGGAGATTTGTCCATTTATAGGTTTCCTATCTGTATATGGAGTGATCCCAACTGTTGGTGCAGAGTTTCTATTTGAATGGGTTTGATTTACAAAATGTCCATGGCCATTAGATGTCTGAGAGCTGGTGCTTCCTTGTTGTGGGCTTGCTCATTCGAGGAAAGGCTACCATAGTGTTTCTGAAATCTAGCTCCAATAGCTACATCAACAGAGTTATTTCTGAATTATATGGATAAAGTTCTTTACTCTGCATTTCTGTTGGCAATTGCCATAGTTGGGTAATGTACAAAAGCGGAATGTAAAACGCACATGGGCATAGACTGCCAGGCACAAGCCTTCAGGGTTGGAGACCTGGGTACTACTGAATGAGGAAAAGTCCCTCGACCCGTTTTGCTCATTAGAAATCGAGGATATCAGTTGGCTGACTCTGGTAGAAATACTGGGAGCAGCAGAAACAGAAACTATGTGGAGTTAGCCAGAAAACCCAGGACATGACTGTTTGAGTTTCTTTTTCATTGTCCTTGAAATGAAAGAAATGACGTTTCAAAATTTCCACTGGGAATGCAAGCACAGACTCCCAAGCTCAACAAGAAACAATAACATACAACATAACCCTCCAGAACAGTGGTTCTCAACCTTCCTAATGCTACATCCTTTCATATGATTCTTCATCTTGTGGTGACCCCCAAACATAAAATTATTTTTATTGGTACTTCATGACTCCAATTTTTCTACTGTTATGAATCATAATATAAATATCTGTCTCCTGATGGTCTTAGGCATTCCCTGTGAAAAGGTCATTCGACCAAGGGGTTATGACCCACAGATTGAGAACTTTTTCTCCAGAAGAACTCTAGGCAAAAGACTTCAGTTGCCTTCCTGAACAAAAGAGGCATCTCACTAGGCTCACAGCCCAAGGACAACCTGTTCCTAAATGACTAAGTGTAGACAAGGTTCCTTCCTGGGGGAAAGAAAAGCTACGCCCCTTGGTTCCCTCTCTCAAATATAAATCATAAGGGACTAAGCAATGACATAGAAATTGTGACATTAGAAAAAATATGTATTCATCCAGTGAACATTTGCTGAACTTTCTGGGTGTGGGCAACATAATTATCAAGGTGCTTGAAAATCTAGACAGTGAACAGACCATTATCAGGTGGGGTTCTCAACACCTACGGGTATGCATTTCTCATGAGGGCCATCCTGCGAGTTTTAGGCTATTTTACTCATTAGGTGGAAATAGCATGGCCTCCTGAGTCTATTTGTCTCTACCAAATGTGTCTCCTGACATTTCCAAACATCCTTGGGGGTGAGGGGTTATCTCCGCAAGGAACCACAGTGTATAGGAAGCGACATGTACGAAGCATCAGAGACCACGGAGGAAAGCTACTCACCACCGGCCTTCCCTTCCCCTCCATCTCAGTATATAGCAGGGCACAAAACAGAACAGAGACACCTATGTGGCAAAGGACTTTGTAGAAAGTGGTGACAGGGATGGAGACAGAGAGGGCAAACAATGCAATTCATTTTGTGTTGTTGCTGGGTTTTGTTTTTTTTTTGTTTTTGTTTTTTTGTTTGTTTGGTTGTTTGGTTTGGTTTGGTTTGGTTTTCTGAAACAGGATTTTACTATGTATCTGGTCTGGAACTCCAGTGTAGGCCAGACTAGCCTTAAAGTCATAGAGATTTGCTTCAGATATATATATAAATTTAATTAATGAAAAATGACAATTCAAAATGCTTAACATACAATTATTTTAATACTCCTTTTATCCTTTGTATGCCATCATTTTTAGAAGTTTTGGTCATATGTGTTAAATTTATGTGATCACACCTTTAGTGAGCTATTTCATGGGGATGTATTAAAGACGATTCATTTCTGAAAGAAAGAAGCAAAAGGTGACAGAGAAAGCCCTATCTGAGAAAAGACAGTGTGGTGTGAGAGAATCGATAGAACCAGGCTCTGTGTGATAAGGATTAGGGAAGGAGGGCCCATCCAGGGCAGTGAAAGGCAAGGATACTTAGCAAGTAACACCAGGGAACAGCTGACAAGTGTCCGGTGGAAAAGTGAAAGAGGTCTTGCCAAGAGACATTTCTTAAGTTCTTCAGATTCCTGATGAGAATTTTATAAAACTTTTTTTTTGCCTTCAACTAACAGTACTTAACAATAGTGGACACTTCAGTCCTTGCTGTGTGCTGGGCATTCTTTTAAGAAATCAATATGTATTAGTATATGTTTTACATTATTATATATTCATTGAATGGCTTAATACTTCAATATCTTCAATAATCGTCCGAGATAAGAACTATTGTTTTCTTCATTTCACAGATTGAGGAAACTGAGGCACAAAGTGATTAAAGAACCTGCCAAGGGGCCCTGCAATATAAATGGCAGGTCAGGAGTCCACCAAACTGCCTTTGCACAGGGCTGGGCCCCTCTGCAATACAGGAATTCGAATCAAAGGCTAGGAATACTTGACAGAGTGCTTATCAATAAGAAAAAGCAAATGAGAAATGTTTGACTGTTTTGTTTAAGAATAATGAAGTGATGGCCTAACTCTACCAGGTATTCAGCCCAGTTTTAACACTTTGATAATTAAAGTTGTATTTTGCCACAAGAATAAACAAATTAATGGAAGAAAACCTAAAATCAGAAAGCCACAAATGTGAGTTTATTGTAAGGTGCAGGAGGTTTTACAGAACACTGGGGAAAAGGAAGGCTATTCAAAAAATGCTGCAGAAATTATTGAGGACTTTATGCGAAGAAAAATACATTAGCTACTTTGTAAATATTTTTAATTACAAAATAATTTATAATATTTTTACCTCCTACATGGAAAATACTTCTCTAAGGAAGAAAACAATGTTGGAAAACATAAAGGAAAAATAAATTCAATTGATTACATTATTCAACAAAAACTTACTGAGCACATTTTATGTGCCAGATTCTGGAAAACCCATAAAATGGAATATGTTGCCTTTTTTCAAAATTATAAATGAAGTTAAAAACCCAATAACCAAACAAAAGCATGTTTGTTGTACTTGCTGCAATGTATTAACAAATAGTTCACACAGATTGATGGCAAAAGGTGTGCTAGCAAATAGATTGATGAACAGTGCAGACTGCCAGGTCAAGAAGGAAGTGTTTCTTGAGTATTTTGTTGTGAGTCTTTTGAGATAGAGTCTCACTGTGTGACTCTGACTGACTTAGAACTTGCTTTCTTTGTAAACCATGCTGGTCTTGAACTCACAGCACACCTGCCTCTACTCCTTAAGGGTGTACTCTACACTTACATCTGTGTTCCATTGCACCCAACCCATGAGTTTGGGGGCTTTTCAGGGCCTCAGGGCCAGCAGCATGACTGGGGGGCAGGAGGCTAAAGCGCTTACGGTGCAGGTATTGCTGAGAGAACTGACACTGACTCCTGAAAGTTGTCCTCTGACCACCAGAGGGCACCGTGTACACACACACACACACACACACACACACACACACACACACACACACCCCAAACCCACAATAATAAAAAGAAAAAGTAAAACAAACTTGGAAGCAGTAAAACTCAGTGGGCAAAGAGATATACGTTAAAGCAAATGGTTATGTATTACTTATTAATTGTACAATGTAGGTGAGGATATAGAACTACATTTTCCATTTTGGTTTTATTTTATGTATGTGGGTGTTTTCCTGCATGTATGCCTGTGCACTTTGTACTTGTAGTGGCCTCTGAGGCCAAAATAGGGCATCAGATCCCCCGAAACTGGAGTTCCACACAGTTGTGAACCACCATGTGGGTGTTGGGAATTGAACCCTGGTCCTCTGAAAGAGTAGTCAGTGCTCTTAACCAGAGAATCATCTCTCTAACCCCTAGAGCAATCTTTTTAGATACTGGCCCTGGAATAAACTTTACGGGGAAAATGTCATTTCTCATAAAGGAGATATTACTCCAATACTTCACACTCTTGAGCAATTAAGTTCTCCCGTGAATCTATCTTAAAATGTGACCAGAAATGCTGGCAAAAAGTTACACATTAAATGAGGAATATTTATATAAAAACAGTGCTTCTACCTAAAAGAAAATTAGAGAAAGATAAATCTAAGAATATGAGAACAGAAATTTTATATGAGCTTCTGGATAAAGTCCTAACAACCTGTTATTCTTGCGAGAGTTTTGATGGCACAAACACAAGTGGGAAGATCAAATTATCAAATATGTAATTGACCATATAAAGTTGCCCATGCAGAGAACTGTGAAGAAGGTATGTCTAGAGTTTATCTATATGGGTGGAAATAGTTGGTCTAGAGTTTAGAAATATGAGTGATATGTTAAAATCACTATTTTATATGTTAAAAAAATATAAATATATTTTATTTTATCACTATTTTATATGTTAAAAAATATAAATATAAATCACTATTTATATGTTAAAATCACAAATCTTCTATTACGAACACCAAACACTTTTAGATGAGGAGGAATATTCACTGTGATGGCTTTCAGAAATTAATAAATGTGTCCAGTATTCTTCTAGCAAGTTCAACTAATACCTACCTATAATATTCTCATTGCTCCTTGGATCACCATTCTTGCCAAATTACTCAGTCGTTGTTGTAGCTGGAAAAGCTAAGAAAACTGGAAGGATAATTTCTCTGGTGTTGGTAAAATGGCACCAGTTCCTGGAAACACGCAGGCTGAAGTTGCATGGAGCTGTGTTTAAGCTGAACACGGGGTGATTTCCCTGAGGACGCCAGCAAAACATCTTGCCCTGTTCTAGAGATTATTAAACGAAGTTGTACCAAAGCTATTGCTGTAAACCGAATCAGGCCAGGAGTTAACACAGGGATATGAATCCTCTTTAACAACACCTCTTGCCACAAACAAGGACTCGGCTGTTCCTCCGCAGGCCACCATTTGTTGTGACAGCCAGGACTAGAGCAGAGGTCGCTCATTTGCAGCACAGAAACCGCTCTAGAAGTGGGAAACCCACCTGATGGGTGCCTTAAGCCTATCCTCTAGAATGTGTCGATACATAATTTCTCTCTTTTCATTCAGAATTCTGTGTAGCTAGAGTTAGCTTTTCAAGACAGCGTTTCTCTGTAGCTTTGGTACCTGTCCAGGAACTAGCTCTTGTAGACCAGGCTGGCCTCGAACTCACA